>NC_041365.1:5815824-5825824 GCF_900634415.1 Cottoperca gobio | reverse complement strand
GGAAAAGACGCATATAGAGGACCTTGATTAGATAAGAATGAAAACGGGCAAAAGTCATAGCCTTATTTCCTCTGTGTTTTCCAATTATGTAACAAAACCATTTTAGCATGCAGTCCCCAACAATGGTCAAGATGCATTAGAGGACAGAGGGGAGAGGGAGGGACAACAGAACAGCAGATGGAGAGAAGAAGAAATCAGACGGAGGGAGGCATGCAGCGAATCCATCAGCGCTCTGGACTGAGACAAGAATCCAACTAATTTAGCCGGACATCTGTTTTTACAGCCTCATGTTTTCTCAAATACAATAAGGCTTTTGCAACTGCATCTATTCAAAGCTTCACCATGTTGCATTTATTTACAACTCGTTATATTAGGTATGGGAGCTGCATAATATGCACATCATGCCAGACTCTTGTGAAGGAAAACCTCAGATCAGGGCTGCGAGTCATTCTCACGCAAACAAACACAAATATCCGTCTGAGTTTGCACAAATGCAAAAACCAGAATTGTTTAAGCATAAAAAAACAACAGAAAAGTCTCCAGCTTACATGCACATATGTGCACATGCACACAAGCACACGCACATGAAAGCACACAAACACAGCCTGTCTATTTGCATAAACAATATTAAAAATTCTAAAACTAGAGATAAAAGTGGGAAAATGATATACAGGTATTATCATAACACAGTTAGAACTTCAGATATGACAGGGAGGATACTACGCTAACCGTTTGGACTCACTTTGTAATTTTCATTAAAACATTAGATTACATTTTTATAAGTTGGTGGACCCAAATGTGTTCTGTTCTGTTCTGTGTTGCATTTAAGTCTTTAGAAGTTGGAAAGGTTCATTAGAAATGCTTGAATTATATGAATAGAAAACTATATAAAAAGGAATTTTCCTAAACAGCTGTTTCCTATTCCAAGATCAGCTTTGTCAGCAAGGACTCAATTAGATTGTTTATGTGCATGTGTCTCTAGTGAAAGGCTAGGGGTTTGTCTGATTTCACCTTTGACAAGGTCTGCTTGTAAGGGGCCTTTCGGGAAAACAGAAGGAGACCAGTTGATGAGTTTGGTGGTAAATTACGGCAGGAAGTGGCAGCACTGCCATAGGCTGGATGATGTTTCATTGAACGCGCTATTTCAATCCGCCAAGGGTTTCTGAGAGCTGACAAGGGACAGGAGTGTCTGAGAAACTCCACGGATGCTCAAAACTTGAGATTCTCAAGAACCTATCTGTCAAGTGTGTTGTTATTTGTGCACTCCAATTTAAAAATCTTTTGCTGGTGTATGCCTGAGGCTATGAAGTGGAAAACCCTGAAGAAGGCTCCCCTCTTTTAACGCAAGGCTGCAACCGACAACTGTGTGAAGTGGTTGCTGACTGCAAAAAAAGAGACTCATGTCACGACTTGAGGGATACTTGGAATTCTACGCTTGGCCTTTCCTCGCCTCGCCATCATCCACTTTACTCATGAATCATGGAAGGAGACCTACGGGAGGGATTAGAAGCTAAAACCTTGAGACTTAACGAGTCATATCAAATGCGATCAATAGAATACTAATGTTTTATGTTGGACATAAATTCTCATCCCACTGATACTTCATTAGTGGAAGCAACTGCTTATAGAGGGAGCTCACTGAAAATGATATATTAAACGGGACACAAACATATGAAAGATACGTTATACACTGTAGTTCAGCATGTCCTTCGTTTTTCATAAAACTATTAAAAAGTGCAAGTGATTCAAAAACAAATACGGAAAATTAACTCAAGATTTATTAAGCAAATGCTTAGTTTGTCATATTCTTGTTCATATTTTGCCCAAAGCAAGTTCAGTGGGTTAGAAATGTAATTAAATAGATACTCTATACAAAGTATGTTGAGTTTGAAACACTAACCCCCTAAAGGCTTGAAAGGTGGATGTTTTAGAGTTATTTTTAGTTATTATGCAGAGTTGCAAGTTTTCCTGCCGTAAACAAAACAAAACAATCTAAAGAAATGAAGCAGAATAATCTACTTCTCTGCAGTTCTCTGCTCATTATCATCCACACAATCCTATTTTCACCACATCATGAGCAACACAGTCACATGTTTATTTTAAATTTACAGACCTCATTTTATTTTTATTTAAACTAAATTTAAAAACGTATTACACAGTCCGAGAATCTGAGATGTGACATTTTCGTTTGCCATTTACTCTTCAATCTCAAAGTCTGACTGCACGGCCAAACATGACATTTCATTTTGACCATGACTGAGTGTGGACAGTACATGTCAGCATATGTGTGTGTGTGTGTGTGTGTGTGTGTGTGTGTGTGTGTGTGTGTGTGTGTGTGTGTGTGTGTGTTAAAACTGTATCTCAGACACACTATGGGCCAGTCCAAACGAATCGCAGCATTTCAATCTCACACTGTGCCATTTCTCCCATGTGGGTGTGTGTGTAAATGAGTTTTTAATAACAGCACAGTGGGCAACTTAGGAATGTCATGACAGTGGGAGTTGTCCAGCTAATGAGTTTGAATCCCCTGCTGGGTTTGAAAATACTGTATACACCCCATGCTCTAACCACACAGGCACACACACACACACACACACACACACAGGCACACACACACACACAATGGAGCTGTCTGTGGTGCTGAACATGGCCCTTTTTTTATCTGACCTTGGCTGATGGCTCTCTGATAGAAGACACAAATATAAGGACATCATGTGACTGTTAGTCCAGAGCATGCCCAGATCTGCCTGTGTGTGTGTGTGTGTGTGTGTGTGTGTGTGTGTGTGTGTGTGTGTGTGTGTGTGCGTGTGTGAGTGTGTGTACAGGTCTTGTCTTGTGCGTCTGTTTAGCATGCGTGTGTCCATGCCTGGACCTGCCATGGTTCACCACCCAGCTCTCCATCTCATCTCAGCAGCGACATGCCACACTGTGAATCACCAATCAGAGCCATTACTCACGATGCCTGGCCCTTTTCTAAATAACTTCATAAATATTCCATGGGCCCCGCTTAAACACAGGATTCTGAAAAGTCCCGGCTTGGCGCCTCACCTACGCAGATTCCATTAAGCCCTGTGTTGCAGCAGAAACATGGTGGGGCAATTAATCTTTTAGGATCTGAGGCACGGCAACAACAAATGCAAAAGTGAGAGCGAGAGAAACAGAAAGGGTATGAATTAATGTAAGAAGGTGAGAGAGCGGGGACACAGAGAGAGTGACACCTGGATGGTGTTATGAATTATGTAGATACAGCAGCATTGACAGCTGATTCAACAAAACAAGCTCCCGTCCCTGCTTTCTCCAGACCACATCTGCATAGAAATGACATGTCTCAACAACTGCCAAAAGGGAAAATGTCAACACATCTCAAAATGAGGAAAGCATTAAATGGAAAAGTGTAATCCGTTGGTCTGGAAGAGCACTAAGACAACGTAATGCCAGATTCTTGAGTGGCTTCTCTGATATTTATTTTAAAAATAGTAAGAAGCAACTTGCTTGTGTAGTGGTGTAATCTTTTTTGTTGAATCCATAGGATAGATAAGAGAAAGCTAGAGCATGAAAGCATGAGAAAGGATTACAAGTCTGAGAGGGCCAGATGTTCTTTAGACCCACAGAGAAGGGGAAAAAAAAGAGGGAGTCTGAAAGAAAGAGAATTAAGAGAAAGAAAAATTATCCGAGACAGAGAGCTTGAAGAGGCGAGCAGGGAAGGAAAGGCAACTTCGACAGCTACCGGCAAATCCAGAATCCCTCTGTGTTTCATCCCCATGAGAAGTGTCTGGTCTCTGCCAGAGCCATCCTTGCATTTCACACGGACAGAGAGCAAATGAGCCACTTAGACATCAATACAGTCACCATTAATCCGCTGTGTCTTTCTTCTGCTTTTATCCACAAAAGGGATGTGGAGAAGAAAAGGAGAGAATAAAAAAGAAAAAAGCTGAAATGAAATTAATTTTCCTTACCAGGGCTTCGGGCTGCTTTTATAGAAAGACAACTGTGCGGCTTTGCTTTAATGAAGCTTTCAGTGTCCACCAGGAGCTGTGTCAGTTTTGCTCTTCTTAATTAAACATTTAATGGGTGGCACTACCTTGACGGCATGCTAGCATGCTAACATTTGCCAATTAGCACTTAACACTAAGTACAGCCGAGGCGAATGTCAGTAGTTTTGCAGGTATTTGGTCATAAACTGAAATTGATATTTTTGACCGGATGATGGCATTTGACATGTCACAGTAGGAAAAATATAGGTTTTAATGACGGCGCATACTGGCTCACTGTCGCACTTTCATACTCGGACACGTGAACAGGACGGAGCCATCCTTAATGTTAACGCCAAAACCTGGGCTTTTCGTTTAATAAAATGGCTGCTGTAAAAAGGCCTATGGCTAAAATACACAAATGTCAACCTCATGGTGGTAGTAGAGGAGAAGGGGATCACCAACATTAATGGGTTACATTGTGTAGGCACAGTGGATATCTACATACAATTAAAAAGGCAACCCATCCAATAGTTGTTTGTGATATTTTAGTGGTGGACAAACCGACACTCTGAAATGTATTTGAGGGTACTTCCTATGTAGAACATGAAATGCCATTGTTACACTTCACTTCATAATTCTAATATTATTCTGACTCAAATACCACACTATCAGAACTGATACAAATGATACACAGACACACCCTCCAACATCCTCGTTAGTGTCAGGTATTTCATTGTGTCGCTGTTGAAAGGTCAACCAAACGATGACAGTCGTAGAGCTCATTTCTCTCACTGCTTTCCTCTGGGAAAACACAGGATCATGCCCCCCCCCCCCCCCCTCCCTCAAACACACATACAATATTTCTAATGACCAGCCGTTACTCACCAAGAATTTACAACACCTGCCTGGCCCATGCCATGTTACTACATTCATCCTACTCATACATTCATTAGTGCATGTTAATATACGCAGGGCTAATGGGGTGTGTGTGAAATTGCACTTAGCTCTCTACAAGAGAAGATGCAGTGCAGTTTATGACTACTCCGGGACACACTGGCTTCCTCCTGTAAGGACGAGATACATATAATGCTCTGCGAGTGCAAGTGTGTGCAAATATTTACTGGCCGTTGTGGCAAAGATAGATGGGAACATTAGGATTTGGGACGCAGTGAATATGAATACATCAAAATGTCGTCTTTCCTCTCGTGTCCCCAGTGATTTCCTGCAAGGGATTAGTTTTATTTTATTCCCTTTGCATGTAACTTTTTAACTGTGTGCCCGTAGATGGCCTACTTCTGTATATGCTAATCCTGTCATGTCTTAAACCAGGTGTATGTGCTGATGTTATGGAAGCAGACAGTATCTCATACAGACAAGTCCTTTGCTGCAGGTTATAGATTCATTGTACACACACACACAAAATAAATATTAATGGTAGGTTCAGTCTCCTTGGCTAACAGCCTCAACAAAGAGAACAAAATATACAGCCACTGGGAATAAAAAGGCCCAGAACTACAAGTCAAGGTCACGGCTATGGTACACCTACAAAATTATATTTATTTATTTATATATATATATATATATATATATATATATATATATATATATATATATATATATATATATATATATATATATATATATATATATATATATATATATATATATATATATATATATATGTATTATTAATATTAATAATATATATTATTATTCTAATAATTATAATTATTATTAGTAATAATAATAATAATAATAATAATAATAATAAAAGAAAATGCTATTTTCTGATGGAAAAATATTTTTAACATTTTATCATGCACACCAGGAAGATTTCAGTATGTTGGGGCAGAATTTTGTAGGTCGGGTTGCATATTCTGTTCATATATTTTGAATAAATGATGTGAAATCCTACACACGGACTAGATCTATTTATTTGAACAAGAAAGTCTCTCAAAAACAAAGTATTATTCATAATGATGGCCTGGCATTCATCCTAGGGATTTAGCACTATTGCATAAGCCTTCGACTAAATGCCTTAGCGATAAAGATGTTTCCCCATTTTGGGACAAGTCTGGTTGCTTAATCTGCATTAGGATATGAAAGAGGTCAATGGGATATTTCTAAGTGAGACTAAAGGGAAGCAATTTTGGTCAGCTAAGAGAGAAGATCAGAAGGGCATGTGCAGTGGAGCACATTTGGATAAAACTAATGAGACACTCTAAAATAAAGCCCTGAGACACACTTCACAGAAAGTAAACATCACAGGCACAAGTAGATGCACAGAAACAAACAGAATTAGGAAGAAAGAGACCAAAGATCTCTGAAATAAGGACAACTAAAAGTTCATTATGTGTGTTCACATGTCACATAGCATTACACATTACTTGTCCCCTCAGATGGATTAAATCCCTCTACTCACCCACCCTGTCTACCGAGGGCACACCTGTCAGGTAACTACATTTATATAATAAAGTAGTGCAGACAGCATATTTGTCCATCTTAGTGGTTCAAATTAAATATCTAAAATCGTATGTGTTCAGAATGTGGATACATTTTAAAAGAGCATATTAAAAGAAGAACAGGAAAATTACAATATGCTTTGAAATGTGATGAATTGAAACCCATCCTGGCACTTTTATCAGTAATGTTAAGGACATATGAGAGAATTTGGATGACATATTTAAGTGCACAGATACAAGAGAGGACACTATTCTTTCAAGGACTCAAGTCTAATGTCCCCTCTTGCAATTCGCAGACCGTAGGGAAGAACTCTGCAATGCAGCCTCGTCGAAATCCTCCATGAAAACAATGAGCCGATGAAAAGGGCACATCAGTTTAAAACTGAGCTAAGAATGCCGTCCCCCCCCCTACAGGGAGCAGCAGGGGTCAGTCTGGAGCGGAACTGAGACCAACTCACCCATTTAAACAAGTAAAGACAAATGAAAAGGGCACATCAATTTGGAGCGGACGTGGGCACAGCTTCTCTTTCTCTGTGCAGTGTGCCTCCCAAAGGCGGTATATTAGGTTGAATGGGGGCTGAATGGGGGCGAGGTGCATCACTAAATAATGAACTCCTGGCGGCACAATTACTGAGCATAATGGCTGCATTCATCCTCACAGGGAGGGAATGTGTGTATTTGTGAGTATGTTTGTATGGAGGTTTGTATTTTTGTGCACATAAGTATATGCATCTGTGTGGGTAAAGCAGTCCCTGAGCTATTTCTTCTAATGTCTGTGTGCTCATTGTGAAGACATTGTGAGTAGTGAGATGAAGAGGAACTACCCGCAGTACACTGAGAGTGGAAGTGTGTCTTGTTGTAGACTTACGAAGCTCGCCCACTTTCAGAATCTCACAGAGCATCTTGGTAAGCTCGATGCTGCTGCGGCCAAACGGACACTCGTGCTTGTCTTCTCGACTGCTGTTCTCCAGGACGATCTAAAAGCACAGAAACAAAATATCAGGAGCCCCTCAGGGGTAAAACATGGTCAAATATTTGATGACATGTGTGTTGGTTTATTTACTCTCTGAATACAATAACAGATGTGTGCCTGTGAATAAAAAAACTTGGCTTAATCCAGAAATGTTAGGATTTAAATTGCTATGACTCAGTGATAGGATGTAGATCTGGATCCACATGTAGATTAAAGTCTCTGTGAAGAATCTTAATGTGATTTTATAATAAAATAATTAATTTAGAGTATTTTAGGGACTTGGCAGAGGTATGCAATCTGAAACTGCTTTGTGGTTATACTGTAAGTATATGTAAAATATATTTTCATATATTTATAGTGGCTGGTTTGTCATTTTCCCATAAACATTTTCATTATGGTTGAAAATATTGGTCAATATTTGACCCTCTTTAACTCTGCTTGCAAACCAGAAAATCTCAACAGCAAAAATATTCACTGTAATTATGTGGATGGTGGCAATGAGCCACACATGAGGCCATCAAGGTCCCAATCATTTTAGCTAGTGACAGTTTAATTTGGGGATTTGGAGGCTGTGTTTCCCCCCCCTGTTGGACTGATAAGGGCTGAGTCTGCACTACTATCTCTTTTCTCGCATTCAAGTGCAGAGACTGTGGGAGTACGTGCTAACATTATGAGGGTACACACACACACAGATTTGCAGGTGTGGTGATTAAACTGTTGCATGTGTACAGTTAATTAAAAGAAACACACAGACGTTTAATTACAATAGATTGCTGGACAGCTGCCAAACAATGGTTCGAACTAACCTGAATTAGCAAGTGGAAACAAGCACGATAGTTATACTACATCATATGAGTATATTGCTCAGGAATATAAAATCATGTTGACGTGTATAAATAATAGAAATATTCAAAGTAATTACGCCGCTGCTCGGTGACCGACACTGAAATTAATTGAATGGTCTGGACGATGCAACATCATGAAATTGAGTTTTAGCTGAAAGAAAATTTGGGAACGAGCCAGGAACTACAAACAAGTGAATGAGCTGGAGGGGAGAAGGCAAAATATAGCAATGTGTGTGTGTGTGTGTGTGTGTGTGTGTGTGTGTGTGTGTGTGTGTGTGTGTGTGTGTGTGCGTGTGTGTGTGTGTGTGCATGCTCACCCTGATGTAGGCGTCCTGTTGGTGTCTGGCAAAATACAACATGTTATCCAGAGCCAGCATGCCTGGAGGAATCTGGGTGAAATCCACAGCTGGATTCACATGGTTCTGAGAGACAGAGGAGGAGGATGGTGAGACATTCACTTGAACACATTCCACTAAATCTTTTACTCTTCTAGGTATATTCCACTGAATGTGGTATTTTTCACAAAGCAACAGTAAAACAATTACAGTAGGCAGTTACACTTGAGGTATAAGAACCACACACCATTAACTGCAGTATTCCAAAGCATGATTTTAGTGTTTACCATTCACTTCACTAGAGTGTGAGTATAAACTTGCAGAGGCTTCATATTGTCTTGGAATAGGTAATCCATCCTGAGTGATGTAATTAGCCCCTGAAAACTTTTTTTTATCATCATCATCATCAGATTTTAATCCCTAAGATTTATTTGATAACAGTAAATATTCTTAACAAAACAAGCAAGAATCTAAATTTATTGATTAAGAATTTAACATTACAAAGCTTCACTAATCTTCTTTGTCAGGACTGTGCAGGTGTGGTTTGATTAGATTTGATTGACAGTGGCCTGACAGTACACAACTGCAATCACATTTTCATTCAAATATTGCTCATTTCTGATTGGTGCACAGAAGAACGACATCAGATATCTTTTTTTTGTTATGTTCTAATTTTGGCTTAATATTGTTTATAGGATCCCATTGCATTAAAATGCTAATTGGCCCTTCAGGACATCCAATATTTCAATTTGCCATGATTGCTTTTTGATTGTAATCTTTCTAAAAAAAAAAAACAGTCCTTGCTTAAAAAGCGATGATACAATAACCGACTTTAAAAATACCCACAAATTGTTCACTGTG
This sequence comes from Cottoperca gobio, assembly GCF_900634415.1. NCBI lineage: Eukaryota > Metazoa > Chordata > Actinopteri > Perciformes > Bovichtidae > Cottoperca > Cottoperca gobio. The sequence continues at coordinate 5,816,374 of NC_041365.1, read as the reverse complement.
ATGGATTATCTCTCGGCTCTGTTCAGAACAACATGTTGATCTTTAGGTTTTCAGCTAAACTCAAAACTCTTTTGGATGTTCAGATAATTGTCCTGTGTCTTAGGCACAAAAGAAACCTTATACATGAGTTTCCTTGGACAGTGATGCCATCTTCAAGAAAAACTCAAGTTGATTTGTAAAATGCAGTGAAAGTAATGATATTGATGGCTGCGTGGAAGGTACAGCAGCGAGTCGATCTAAAAACGTACATTATGCTTTGCAAAATGGTCAGAAGGAAATTCAAGTAAAGTATACACATTTTATAGTTTGGCTTAAACCACCAATCCCAAAATGTCAATAAACAAACCCAAAACTCTGCAATAACATTCCTCACATTCCTCTAGCCTCCACACTACCACCTCCCATAACATTTGAATATTGTATGAGATATGCAGATAGATGCTGCCTGTGCTGTCACAGCCCATCATACTTAATTCCTCCCAGACATTGCAGAGAATTCCGTCGACTAATGATTAAATCCACGGATACACATGCAAACACATCACTCTGA